>NC_041403.2:19681519-19683584 GCF_900747795.2 Erpetoichthys calabaricus
GCTTATCAAGTAGTAATTCCAATCTGAACCACAGGCTGGTGCTGTCACTTACTGCCTTTTCTCTTCCTCCCTCTGCAGAATGGATGATTGATGGGTTTAACACCAATGATGTCACTTCCAGTCTTCGACCTCCTCAACTCGCCTCTTCCTTCCTGTGAACCAGCTCTTCGCCCACCATGGAGCTAGTTGATGACAGACCCACATCTGAAGAAAACATTACCACATTTAGTGTGTGTTTCTTTTTTTTGCAATAAATTTCAGTTATACGCCTTTGGGTGCCCCAACTCTTCATAATCTGCTATGTTGTTCATTTCTGTATATATTGTGGCCATCAGGGGGTGCACCAGCTCCCCAAACCTGTCCTAGACAGACACCAGGCACAAGTCTCTGGAACACACACAGACTTCATTTCAGTGGGAAATGCTTCCCAAATTGTTCCCTACCTGTGCAGCACCAAACAGTACAAAAGCACAATAATAAAGCAGCACACAGCCCTTTCTTCTTCTCTGCCAATCTTTGTGTTTCTTCTTCCACTGCCACTTCTCCTCCAGCAAGCTTTGTCCCTCTTGCTCCTGATTGTGATTCCTCAATCCTCAATGATTGTGATTTTGCCCTGTGCAAATCTGCTCCCCCGGTCCTTCAGTTATGATGGCCTTGTGTGCATGTGTGTGTGTGTGTATATATATATGCATGTTTGCATGTTCTCCCCGTGTCTGCGTGGGTTTCCTCCGGGCGCTCCAGTTTCCTCCCACAGTCCAAAGACATGCAGGTTAGGTGGACTGGCGTTTCTAAATTGGCCCTAGTGTGTGCTTGGTGTGTGGGTGTGTTTGTGTGTGTCCTGCGTCTTTCAACGTCTTTCAATATGGCATTACAGCGCTTGAATCACATATCCATCGCCGAGGACGAGATCATGGTCTCGTTTGATGTTGTATCACTATACACCATGATTTCGATCCAACTGGCCACAGAAACACTATTAATGAAACTGGATAGTGACCCCACCATAGAGACAAGAACCAAACTGTCCATCAAAGACATAATGCACCTAATATCACTTTGCCAAAAAACTCACTTTCATTTCAACGGCAAGTATTACACTCAGAAAGAAGTCATGCCAATGGGATCACCGTTATCAGGACTCCTAGCGGAACTGGTAATGCAACGATTTGAAAACATAGCTTTATCCCAGATTACACCCAAAATTTGGATACGCTATGTAGACGACACATTCGTCATACTAAGAAAGAACCAGCTGAATGAGTTCTACAATCATATCAATACAATATTCCCTGCAATCCAGTTCACAATGGAAAAAGAAATGAACCGACACATCAGCTTCCTGGACATCTACATCAAAAGAAATAGTGACGCCACCCTGACCACAAGTGTTTACCGCAAACAATGCTACGCAGACAAGATTCTACACTTCTCCAGCAACCACCCGGTATCTCATAAATGGAGCTGTGTGAAAATCCTATTCAAACGAGTCCACACTCATTGTAATACTAAGGAAACAAAAATTAATGAGAGACGCTATCTCTTCCACCTTTTCACCTCGAACGGATACTCAAAAACATTCATTAATAGGAGCCTACACAGCAGACGCCAAATGAATCAGGAAACAATCGACTTAAATCAGAACCCCCACCCAACCTGGCACTCACTCCCTTATCACCACAATGTGTCAGAAGGCACAGCGTGCATCCTGACCAAGTGGGGCATCAGAATAGCACACAAACCCACGAACAATCTACGCACAGTCCTGTTTAATGCTAAAAACAAGAAATCAACAGCAGAAACACGAAACGCAGTTTATAGTATCCCATGCAATTCTTGCTCAGCGGTATACATAGGACAAACGTCAAAAAGAATCTCAACACGTGTACAGGAACATCGCAGCGCCGTCAGAAGAAAGGACGCACTATCTTTGATCTATGCACATACTAAATCAACAGGACACACATTCAACTGGGACAATGTAAAAGTAAAATTTAAGGCCAGTACTAAAAGTGCCAGAGAGTTGGCCGAGTCTTGGCTATCAGATGAAAACGCCATCAACAGACAC